>NC_052312.1:1430734-1470734 GCF_016432855.1 Salvelinus namaycush | reverse complement strand
AGAGAGAGAGAGAGAGTGAATGGAGGGAGAAAATATCATTTTCCAGGTTGACCTTTTAGCAGTGGGTACTGTCTCAAATGGCACCCTAATCCCTAAACCCTACATTGTGCACTACTTTTGCCCGGATCCCTATGGTCTATGTTCAGAAGTAGTGCTCTAAATAGCGAATAGTGTGTCCATTTGGGATGTAGACCGTGTTGTTTTTTTTCATTCCCCAGTAATTTGAGAGATAGTTCAAATTGTCATGTCAGAGTGAGAAATTCTGTTATTATCCCCCAGGCGGATTCATGTGTGTCACTATGTGTGTGTGTGTCAGTGTATGTGTGTGTGTGTTGGTGTGTGAATGTCAGTGTGTGTGTGGGTGTGTGTGTCAGTGTATGTGTGTGTGTTGGTGTGTGTGAATGGCAGTGTGTGTGTGTGTGTGTGTGTGTGTGTGTGTGTGTCTGTGGTGTGTGTGACTGAGCTATATTCTGCTCCGGTGTCTCGTGATGCATTCTGCTGTCATTTCAGAGATGAGGCCTGATCCCTCCAGGTATACGTATACAAAACACAGGGTTGAAACCCAAAGAAAGAGCGAGGAGCACCTCGAATAAATAACACAAGTGCACGATGATTAACACACGGGACGAGACCCATAATCATCTGCACAATACAGAACAGCACAGCACAGGTACTCACACGACCAACAAACATTGAAACAATAATCGTCAGCTCAATGGAAACCAAAGGGCACATCTATACAATTACAATCAGGGAAATGGGGACCAGGTGTGCGTAAGGACACAGTTCTGGAGGGATCTGTGACAAGACGGAAGGAAACTTACCAAAAAACAATTAGGCAACAACAAATTCAATCCCTTTTAGACAACTTCCTGGACAAAACGTTCCACAGTAATAGTGAAGGCGAAACCTTGGCCCTAGGAAAGAGTATATTTGACCTCTCAGCTTCCCTATCAAATTAAAACATTTCAAACAGATTGGTTTGATGAAGAATGCAAAAACCTAAAAAAAATGAATTGAGAAATTGATCCAACCAAAAACATAGAGACCCAGAAAACCTGAGCCTACACCTTCACTATGGTGAATCACTCAAACAATACAGACACCAGGGTGGATGACGTGGCAGCGGGATGGAACGACAGGGCCCTGATCGACCCCTACCGTTGCAGTCTGTGCGAGGACGTCCGTCGGGAGTTGACCGCTCTGTCTACGGCGTGGTAGGCACAGCTTGTCCCATAAATTAATCAGCTGATTAGCTGATAACTACGAAACGAACATTCTGGATAATATAGAGAACCTGGAACTATTTATTGATCAGTATTTGAAAAAGAAACGGATACATGGAAGCGAACAAGAGAAGACCTTTCCTCGAGCTCTGCGAGCGAAATGGGAGGAAAGCCGCCGTCTAAAATTCTAAACTTAACATTGGAGGGGGACGTTTTTTTAACTAAGTCTGCAGAAGAGAGAGCAGTTAAAAAACCGTGATCTATTGCCTGGGCTACTGGGGTTGAGGCCTTTTAGAAACAGGAATGGATTACACTAATAAAACAATTAAATACGAGCAGAAAATAAGATATTGAAACTACCGCGGGCTCCCTAAAAGACACTAGAGAGAGGCTACAGTATGAAAATAAAACAACGAAAGCCGAATTACTTGATCTAAAGTGCAGACGTATGAAGTACAATAATATTGTTATAGAGTGGATAAAGGAGGGTGAAAATGAAAAACTATCAGTCAACGGAGGAAAAAGTCAAGGTGTTGATGAAACGTAATCTCAAAATGACGGACGAACAGGTGGAAACAATTGATTTTAAAAGAGCTCACTGTTTTGGTGGCAGAGCAGAGGGAAGGCCCTGTCCGATCGTAGCTATGCTAAGCCACTACAAAATGAAAATTGCCTTGTTACAACAGGAAGAACACCCCATTTTTTATTAATGAACAATTTCCTCATGAAATCGTGGAGAGACGATGTGTACCCCACTTCCAAAAGGCTCCGGGGCAGAGAAGCAGAATGTTCGTCTAGTGATAAACTATATGTAAATAATCAAATGTTCAATGACTTGAAGATTACAACGTGGCTGTGAGTGATAGCTACCTCCTGTCATCCTGTCCCTGATACATTTTTGCACCCTACACAGTACAAATATGGATTCATTGGTTTCTTACAAAACCTTTTTTTATTTTTTATTTTTTATTCATGGAAACGTGGACTATGTGGACTTAAAATAAGGTTGGATTTATGATTATGCAGGTATGATGAACTTATCCTTTTTCTATTTCGGACTCTTTGGATCAAATCAAATGTTATTTGTCACATACACATGGTTAGCAGATGTTAATGCGAGTGTAGCGAAATGCTTGTGCTTCTAGTTCCAACAATGCAGTAATATCCAACGAGTAATCTAACCTAACAATTTCACAACAATTAACTTATACACACAAGTGTAAAGGAATGAATAAGAACATGTACATAAGAAAAATATATGAATGAGTGACGTTTTAGAACGGCATAGGCAAGATGCATTGGATGGTATAGAGTACAGTATATACATATGAGATGAGTAATGTAGGGTATGTAAACATTATATAAAGTGGCAAAGTTTAAAGTGGCTAGTGAAACATTTATTACATCAATTTTTCATTATTAAAGTGGCTGGAGTTGAGTCAGTATGTTGGCAGCAGCCACTCAATGTTAGTGATGTTTAACAGTCTGATGGCCTTGAGATAGAAGCTGTTTTTCAGTCTCTCGGTCCCTGCTTTGATGCACCTGTACTGAGTTCACCTTCTGGATGATAGCGGGGTGAACAGGCAGTGGCTCGGGTGGTTGTTGTCCTTGATGATCTTTTTGGCCTTTCTGTGACATCAGGTGGTGTAGGTATCCTGGAGGGCAGGTAGTTTGCCCCCGGTGATGCGTTGTGCAGACCTCACTACCCTCTGGAGAGCCTTGCGGTTATGGGCGGAGCAGTTGCTGTACCAGGCAGTGATACAGCCCGACAGGATGCTCTCGATTGTGCATCTGTAAAAGTTTGTGAGTGTTTTTTTTTTGTGACAAGCCGAATTTCTTCAGCCTCCTGAGGTTGAAGAGGCGCTGCTGCTCCTTCTTCACCACGCTGTCTGTGTGGGTGGACCATTTCAGTTTGTCCGTGATGTGTACGCCGAGGAACTTAAAACTTTCTACCCTCTCCACTACCCTCTCCACTACTGTCCCGTCGATGTGGATTGGGGGGTGCTCCCTCCCTATCCCCTATCCTATCCTATCCATATCTGCTGTTTCCTGAAGTCCACGATCATCTCCTTTGTTTTGTTGATGTTGAGTGTGAGGTTATTTTCCTGACACCACACTCCGAGGGCCCTCACCTCCTCCCTGTAGGCCGTCTCGTCGTTGTTGGTAATCAAGCCTACCACTGTGGTGTCGTCTGCAAACTTGATTATTGAGTTGGAGGCGTGCATGGCCACGCAGTCGTGGGTGAACAGGGAGTACAGGAGAGGGCTGAGAACACACCTTTGTGGGGCCCCAGTGTTGAGGATCAGCGGGGTGGAGATGTTGTTACCTACCCTCACCACCTGGGGGCGGCCCGTCAGGAAGTCCAGGACCCAGTTGCACAGGGCGGGGTCGAGACCCAGGGTCTCGAGCTTGATGACGAGTTTGGAGTGTACTATGGTGTTAAATGCTGAGCTGTAGTCGATGAACAGCATTCTCACATCGGTATTCCTGAATTTGCAGACGTGTTGCTGTGCGTTTTGTTGCTGTGCGTTTTGTTGCCAACCTTACTTTGCTGACAACTTTACGTTTTTTTCTTTTTACTTTTTAATTACCGTTTATATTTTTAGTTTTTCCATCACAACTTTTTTCCCTCATTCAACTTTTTCACTCCGGACGCTTTATCTGGACATGGTTCGTCAGTACTTTCAACAGCCGAAGCTAAGTAGTAACATTAACATGATGTCTTTTAATTGCAGTCGCTGTACTCATAATATACAGGAGAACGATCGCCTTACGGCGAAGATAGCTGTGCTGCAAGCCCAGCTTCAGACGCAATCGTTAGGCAAGGGTAATTTCAGTGTAGGAAAGGAAGAAACAGCGTCTGTGCCACCAGTAAGTACAGATAGTAACGTTAGTATAAACCCCCCCGCACAGTCCCCGCAGCCGGACAACTTTCTCATGGCTTCTGGAGGGAAATGCTGTAGGAATGCTCAACTGGTGTCGCTCATTCAGCCGACAGAAACTTTCAACCGGTTTCCCCCATTAAGTAGCGAGTCGGAGTCTGAGGCCGAGTTTTCTCTTGTCTCTACTCCTCCCGTTACGGGGTCTGAGACGCCGAAGGCTCCCACCATTAGCTCTGACAAATTGAAAACCCTAGTCATTGGCGACTCCATTACCCGCAGTATTAGACTTAAAACGAATCACCCAGCGATCATACACTGTTTACCAGGGGGCAGGGCTACCGACGTTAAGGCTAATCTGAAGATGGTGCTGGCTAAAGCTAAAACTGGCGAGTGTAGAGAGTATAGAGATATTGTTATCCACGTCGGCACCAACGATGTTAGGATGAAACAGTCAGAGGTCACCAAGCGCAACATAGCTTCAGCGTGTAAATCAGCTAGAAAGATGTGTCGGCATCGAGTAATTGTCTCTGGCCCCCTCCCAGTTAGGGGGAGTGACGAGCTCTACAGCAGAGTCTCACAACTCAATCGCTGGTTGAAAACTGTTTTCTGCCCCTCCCAAAAGATAGAACTTGTAGATAATTGGCCCTCTTTCTGGGACTCACCCACAAACAGGACCAAGCCTGACCTGCTGAGGAGTGATGGACTCCATCCTAGCTGGAGGGGTGCTCTCATCTTATCTACCAACATAGACAGGGCTCTAACTCCACAATGAAATAGGGTGCAGGCCAGGCAGCAGGCTGTTAGCCAACCTGCCAGCTTAGTGGAGTCTGCCACTAGCATAGTCAGTGTAGTCAGCTCAGCCATCCCCATTGAGACTGTGTCTGTGCCTCGACCTAGGTTGGGCAAAACTAAACATGGCGGTGTTCGCCTTAGCAATCTCATTAGGATAAAGACCTCCTCCATTCCTGCCATTATTGAAAGAGATCGTGATACCTCACATCTCAAAATAGGGTTACTTAATGTTAGATCCCTCACTTCAAAGGCAGTTATAGTCAATGAACTAATCACTGATCACAATCTTGATGTGATTGGCCTGACTGAAACATGGCTTAAGCCTGATGAATTTACTGTGTTAAATGAGGCCTCACCTCCTGGTTACACTAGTGACCATATCCCCCGTGCATCCCGCAAAGGCGGAGGTGTTGCTAACATCTACGATAGCAAATTTCAATTTACAAAAAAGAAAATGACGTTTTCGTCTTTTGAGCTTCTAGTCATGAAATCTATGCAGCCTACTCAATCACTTTTTATAGCTACTGTTTACAGGCCTCCTGAGCCATATACAGCGTTCCTCTCTGAGTTCCCTGAATTCCTATCGGACCTTGTAGTCATAGCAGATAATATTCAAATTTTTGGTGATTTTAATATTCATATGGAAAAGTCCACAGACCCACTCCAAAAGGCTTTCGGAGCCATCATCGACTCAGTGGTTTTTGTCCAACATGTCTCTGGACCTACTCACTGCCACAGTCATACTCTGGACCTAGTTTTGTCCCATGGAATAAATGTTGTAGATCTTAATGTTTTTCCTCATAATCCTGGACTATCGGACCACCATTTTATTACGTTTGAAATCGCAACAAATAATCTGCTCAGACTCCAACCAAGGAGCATCAAAAGTCGTGCTATAAATTCTCAGACAACACAAAAATTCCTTGATGCCCTTCCAGACTCCTTCTGCCTACCCAAGGACGTCAGAGGACAAAAATCAGTTAACCACCTAACTGAGGAACTCAATTTAACCTTGCGCAATACCCTAGATGCAGTTGCACCCCTAAAAACGAAAAACATTTGTCATAAGAAACTAGCTCCCTGGTATTCAGAAAATACCTGAGCTCTGAAGCAAGCTTCCAGAAAATTGGAACGGAAATGGCGCCACACCAAACTGGAAGTCTTCCGACTAGCTTGGAAAGACAGTACCGTGCAGTATCGAAGAGCCCTCACTGCTGCTCGATCATCCTACTTTTCCAACTTAATTGAGGAAAATAAGAACAATCCAAAATTTCTTTTTGATACTGTTGCAAAGCTAACTAAAAAGCAGCATTCCCCAAGAGAGGATGGTTTTCACTTCAGCAGTAATGAATTCATGAACTTCTTTGAGGAAAAGATCATGATCATTAGAAAGCAAATTACGGACTCCTCTTTAAATCTGCGTATTCCTCCAGGGCTTAGCTGTCCTGGATCTGCACAACTCTGCCAGGGCCTGGGATCGGGAGAGACACTTAAGTGTTTTAGTACTATATCTCTTGACACAATGATGAAAATAATCATGGCCTCTAAACCTTCAAGCTGCATACTGGATCCTATTCCTACTAAACTACTGAAAGAGCTGCTTCCTGTGCTTGGCCCTCCTATGTTGAACATAATAAACGGCTCTCTATCCACCGGATGTGTACCAAACTCACTAAAAGTGGCAGTAATAAAGCCTCTCTTGAAAAAGCCAAACCTTGACCCGGAAAATATAAAAAACTATCGGCCTATATCGAATCTTCCATTCCTCTCAAAAATTTTAGAAAAAGCTGTTGCGCAGCAACTCACTGCCTTCCTGAAGACAAACAATGTATACGAAATGCTTCAGTCTGGTTTTAGACCCCATCATAGCACTGAGACTGCACTTGTGAAGGTGGTAAATGACCTTTTAATGGCGTCAGACCGAGGCTCTGCATCTGTCCTCGTGCTACTAGACCTTAGTGCTGCCTTTGACACCATCGATCACCACATTCTTTTGGAGAGACTGGAAACCCAAATTGGTCTACACGGACAAGTTCTGGCCTGGTTTAGATCTTATCTGTCGGAAAGATATCAGTTTGTCTCTGTGAATGGTTTGTCCTCTGACAAATCAACTGTACATTTCGGTGTTCCTCAAGGTTCCGTTTTAGGACCACTATTGTTTTCACTATATATTTTACCTCTTGGGGATGTTATTCGAAAACATAATGTTAACTTTCACTGCTATGCGGATGACACACAGCTGTACATTTCAATGAAACATGGTGAAGCCCCAAAATTGCCCTCGCTAGAAGCCTGTGTTTCAGACATAAGGAAGTGGATGGCTGAAAACTTTCTACTTTTAAACTCGGACAAAACAGAGATGCTTGTTCTAGGTCCCAAGAAACAAAGAGATCTTCTGTTAAATCTGACAATTAATCTTGATGGTTGTAAAGTTGTCTCAAATAAAACTGTGAAGGACCTCGGCGTTACTCTTGACCCTGATCTCTCTTTTGACGAACATATCAAGACTGTTTCAAGGACAGCTTTTTTCCATCTACGTAACATTGCAAAAATCAGAAATTTTCTGTCCAAAAATGATGCAGAAAAATTTATCCATGCATTTGTTACTTCTAGGCTAGACTACTGCAATGCTCTACTTTCCGGCTACCCGGATAAAGCACAAAATAAACTTCAGTTAGTGCTAAATACGGCTGCTAGAATCCTGACTAGAACCAAGAAATTTGATCATATTACTCCAGTGCTAGCTTCCCTACACTGGCTTCCTGTTAAGGCAAGGGCTGATTTCAAGGTTTTACTGTTAACCTATAAAGCGTTACATGGGCTTGCTCCTACCTATCTTTCCGAGTTGGTCCTGCCGTACATACCTACACGTACGCTACGGTCACAAGACGCAGGCCTCCTAATTGTCCCTAGAATTTCTAAGCAAACAGCTGGAGGCAGGGCTTTCTCCTATAGATCTCCATTTTTATGGAATGGTCTGCCTACCCATGTGAGAGACGCAGACTCGGTCTCAACCTTTAAGTCTTTACTGAAGACTTATCTCTTCAGTAGGTCATATGATTGAGTGTAGTCTGGCCCAGGAGTATGAAGGTGAACGGAAAGGCTCTGGAGCAACGAACCGCCCTTGCTGTCTCTGCCTGGCCGGTTCCCCTCCACTGGGATTCTCTACCTCTAACCCTATTACAGGGGCTGAGTCACTGGCTTACTGGTGCTCTTTCATGCCGTCCCTAGGAGGGGTGCGTCACTTGAGTGGGTTGAGTTACTGACGTGATCTTCCTGTCTGGGTTGGCGCCCCCCCCTGGTTTGTGCTGTGGTGGAGATCTTTGTGGGCTATACTCGGCCTTGTCTCAGGATTGTAAGTTGGTAGCTGAAGATATCCCTCTAGTGGTGCGGGGGCTGTGCTTTGGCAAAGTGGGTGGGGTTATATCCTTCCTGTTTGGCCCTGTCCGGGGGTATCATCGGATGGGGCCACAGTGTCTCCTGACCCCTCCTGTCTCAGCCTCCAGTATTTATGCTGCAGTAGTTTGTGTCGGGGGGCTAGGGCCAGTTGGTTATATCTGGAGTACTTCTCCTGTCTTATCCAGTGTCCTGTGTGAATTTAAGTATGCTCTCTCTAATTCTCTCCTTCTCTCTTTCTTTCTCTCTCTCGGAGGACCTGAGCCCTAGGACCATACGTCAGGACTACTGGGCATGATGACTCCTTGCTGTCCCCAGTCCACCTGGCCTTGCTGCTGTTCCAGTTTCAACTGTTGTGCCTGCAGTTATGGAACCCCTACCTGTCCCAGACCTGCTGTTTTCAACTCTTAATGATCGGCTATGAAAAGCCAACTGACATTTATTCCTGATTATTATTTGACCACGCTTGTCATTTATGAACATTTTGAACATCTTGGCTCTCTCTAATTCTCTCCTTCTCTCTTTCTTTCTCTCTCTCGGAGGAACTGAGCCCTAGGACCATACGTCAGGACTACCGGGCATGATGACTCCTTACTGTCCCCAGTCCACCTGGCCTTGCTGCTGTCCCAGTTTCAACTGTTCTGCCTGCAGTTATGGAACCCCTACCTGTCCCAGACCTGCTGTTTTCAACTCTTAATTATCGGCTATGAAAAGCCAACTGACATTTATTCCTGATTATTATTTGACCATGCTTGTCATTTATGAACATTTTGAACATCTTGGCCATGTTCTGTTATAGTCTCCACCCGGCACAGCCAGAAGAGGACTGGCCACCCCTCATAGACTGGTTCCTCTCTAGGTTTCTTCCTAGGTTTTGGCCTTTCTAGGGAGTTTTTCCTAGCCACCGTGCTTCTACACCTGCATTGCTTGCTGTTTGGGGTTTTAGGCTGGGTTTCTGTACAGCACTTCGAGATATTAGCTGATGTACGAAGGGCTATATAAAATAAACTTGATTGAAACTTGATTGATATTCCTTTTGTCCAGATGGGTTAGGGCAGTGTGCAATGTGATTGCGATTGCGTCGTCTGTGGACCTATTGGGGTGGTAAGCAAATTGGAGTGGGTCTAGGGTGTCAGGTAGGGTGGAGGTGATATGGTCCTTGACTAGTCTCTCATAGCACTTCATGATGACAGAAGTGAGTGCTACGGGGCGGTAGTCATTTAGCTCAGTTATCTTCGCTTTCTTGGGAACAGGAACAATGGTGGCCCTCTTAAAGCATGTGGTAACAGCAGACTGGGATAAGGATTGATTGAATATGTCCGTAAACACACCAGCCAGCTGGTCTGCGCATGTTCTGAGGACGCGGCTGGGAATGCCGTCTGGGCCTGCAGCCTTGCGAGGGTTAACACGTTTAAATGTTTTGCTCACGTCGGCTGCAGTGAAGGAGAGCCCGCAGGTTTTGGTAGCGGGCCGTGTCAGTGGCACTGTATTGTCCTCAAAGCGAGCAAAGAAGTTGTTTAGTCTGTCTGGGATCAAGACATCCTGGTCCGCGACAGGGGTGGTTTTCCTTTTATAGTCCGTGATTGACTGTAGACCCTGCCACATACCTCTCGTGTCTGAGTCAATGAATTGCGACTCTACTTTGTCTCTATACTGACGCTTAGCTTGTTTGATTGTCTTGCGGAGGGAATAGCTACACCGTTTGTTGTTCGGTCATGTTTCCAGTCGCATTGCCCTGATTAAAAGGAGTGGTTCATGCTTTCAGTTTTGCGCGAATGCTGCCATCAATCCACGGTTTCTGGTTTGGGAATGTTTTAATAAACGCTGTGGGTACGACATCGCCGATGCACTTGCTAATGAACTCGCTCACTGACTCAGCGTATACATCAATGTTGTTGTTCGCCGCAATGCGGAACATATCCCATTTCACGTGATCGAAGCAATCTTGAAGCGTGGAATCCGATTGGTCGGACCAGTGTTGAACAGACCTGAGCGCTGGAGCTTCCTGTTTTAGTTTCTGACTATAGGCTGGGAGCAACAAAATGGAGTCGTGGTCAGCTTTTCCAAAAGGAGGGCGGGGGACTGCCTTATATGCGTCGCGGAAGTTAGAATAGCAATGATCTAGGGTTTTCGCCAGCCCTGGTAGCACAATCGGTATGCTGATAGAATTTAGGGAGCTTTTTTTTTCAGATTAGCCTTGTTAAAATCGCCAGCTACGATAAATGCAGCCTCAGGATATGTGGTTTCCAGTTTACCTAGAGTCAAATGAAGTTCGTTCAGGGCCATCGATGTGTCTGCTTGGGGGGGATATGTGCGGCTGTGATTATAATTCAGGTGAACAGAAGGACTTGAGTTCCTGTATGTTGTTATGATCACACCACGTCTCGTTAATCATAAGGCATACCCCCCCGCCCCTCTTCTTAACAGAAAGATGCTTGTTTCTGTCGGCTCGATGCGTGAAGAAACCAGCTGGTTGTACCGACTCCGATAGCGTGTCTCGAGTGAGCCATGTTTCCGTGAAACAAAGAATGTTACAGTCTCTGATGTCTCTCTGGAAGGCAACCCTTGCACGGATTTCGTCTACCTTGTTGTCAAGAGACTGGACATTGGCGAGTAGTATCCTCGGGAGCGATGCTTGATGTGCCTGTCTACGGAGCCTGACCAGAAGACCGCTCTGTCTACGGCGTCATTGTTTTGGGTCGCCGGCTGGGATCCGACCCATTGTCCTGGGTGGTGGGCAAAACAGAGGATCCGCTTCGGGAAAGTTGTATTCCTGGTCGTAATGTTGGTGAGTTGACGTTGCTCTTATATCCAATAGTTCTTCCCGACTGTATGTAATAAAACCTAAGATTACCTGGGGTAACAATGTAAGAAATAACACATAAAAAAAATACTTTATAGTTTCCTAGGACCGCGAAGCGAGGCGGCCATCTCTGTCAGCGACGGAAGTATCCCTCATTTACTCAAAGTATATGGATGTAATATCAGGTTTTGATTTAGTGGGTGGGTTTTATGATTTTTTTAATGTATTTAATTTGAAGATTGTACATTAGAAATACCAAGGTACTTTTTTGTTTGTTTAATATGACATGTCCTAAATGTAGAGGTCGGGTATATTATGACTTAAAAGCTGTTATGTAGCGCGGCCCTTGTTCGCCGATGTGAATCGGAATGATTAGCTTTTAAGGTGAAACTTAATAAATATGAATAGATGTATTATTGGGCTAGGATAAAGCATTATATAGTTAAAAAACCTGCCTAGGTTTTCTATTGGAATAAGCCTATACGATCCTAAAATTATTTTGTATTATTCTTTTACACAAAAAAAAAAATCTCAATATAAATAATGTAAAGGATGATTATTCTTCCGACACACCAGCAAATGGATTAGGATTAGGTCAACAGGTTGTTGTCTCTAGTGTGTGTGGGCTGGGATAAAGTGATTAAAGTTAACGGTGGAGATAATACAATAACTGGCTTATGGAAGCACTTCTCTAAGCGACAGAAATGTATATTATATATCTATATATAAGCTATTTATACGACCTTTCATGTTCTTGATTCTAATGATATAGACCGAGGTGTAAAACAGCCGAGGTGATAGAGCAACGACCCTGGAATAAAAAACAATACGTAGGGTGGCGAGAGGGTTGGTTTTAAAGGTTTACTACCTCTGGATTGTCAGTACTGCATGTGTTCTTGGCTGTCGTGCCGTGACTGTGTCGGAGTTTGAACTTGAGTGTGCTTTCCCATAAGGGAGTGCCAGGGGTTAGCTTGTGGTCGGCTCTGGCACAGCCACGATACAACAGGATATATAATGTGATGCCTAAGACAACATTTTTTTACTTGCATTTATTAGCGGCCGTTAGAATCTATATTCCTTTTTCCTTCCTCCTTTTTTTTGTCTGAATACAACCGGATATAATGAGGACTACATGAAATATGTCTTGCATGTAATGGACATGAAAAAGGGCCTATATTTATATATTTATTATTATTATTATTTATTTTGAGATTCAGGTTGTTTCCTCTTCTTTCTTTCTTTCATTTTATTTTATTATTATTTTTAATTTTTATGAACAATTGAATCCAGTGAACTGAGCAGAATGGGCTGACATGCTATTAGCCTTGCTAGGTGTTGTGATATTGTATTTAGACGTAGGTGAAGGAGTCAAGCCCAGGAGAGCAGAGATGTCCAAGTAACGTCTTCTAATAGGCAAGTCCACAACAAGAGGGTCAGGTACAATACCAAATAAACAAACGCCCACGACAAAAGAGAACACAGTTACTCACAGAAGGAGGAAAAACAACGCTCCTTAAAAAATACAAAGCTGGTTACAATTTCAGTTTTATCCTCCAGAAAGAGAAAACAAATATTACAGCAAATGTTATGGTTAAACTCAAATATACTGATTAATAAAAAAAACATTATTTATGGAATAAATGTTTAAAAATGGTTTTATATTTATTAAAGATATTATGAATAGAAATTGAGGAGTTATGTCACATATGCAGCTATGGAAAATATATGGGAATATCTGCTCAATCCAAATTTACAACCAACTGATTGCAGCACTACCACAAAAATGGAGGAGGCAAGTTGTAAAGGAAGAACTTGTTTGCCTCCCTTATATTAAAGATACAAATTGGCCGAAAGGAACTGGCATAAATAGAAAAATATATCAGTTTCATCTGAGGACAAAAATGTTGAAAGCTGCACAATACAGGAGATTTTCAATGTACCATTTCCATGGCACATGGTTTATGAACTGGTACAACAAACTACACTTGATTCAACACTTAGAGTTTTTCAATTTAAATTATTACATACAATTCTTGCCACCAACAGAATGCTATATATATGGGGCATACAACAATCTCAGCTCTGTAGTCAGAGTCAGAGTCAATAGATCACCTATTCTGGTATTGCCCCTATGTAGCTTGTGTCTGCTCACAGGTTCAGGAATGGTTAAAAAATCACGACATGCACTTAAAATTAACCTTACAAATAGCAGTGTTGGGCGATCTGGAAAGCCAAAGTCAATAAATAATATAATGATACTCGTAGGAAAGGTTTTCATCTTTAGCTCACAATCTAATATACGATTAGAAAGATTCAACAATTTTGTAAAACATCACAGCACAATTGAAAAATATATGGCACGTGGAAACCAAACAAGGGTGGTCTATGGTGATAGGTGGGATGGAAACTAAACAAGGTCTATGGTGATAGGTGGGATGGAAACTAAACAAGGTCTATGGTGATAGGTGGGATGGAAACTAAACAAGGTCTATGGTGATAGGTGGGATGGAAACTAAACAAGGTCTATGGTGATAGGTGGGATGGAAACTAAACAAGGGTGGTCTATGGTGATAGGTGGGATGGAAACTAAACAAGGTCTATGGTGATAGGTGGGATGGAAACCAAACAAGGTCTATGGTGATAGGTGGGATGGAAACCAAACAAGGTCTATGGTGATAGGTGGGATGGAAACTAAACAAGGTCTATGGTGATAGGTGGGATGGAAACCAAACAAGGTCTATGGTGATAGGTGGGATGGAAACCAAACAAGGGTGGTCTATGGTGATAGGTTGGATGGAAACCAAACAAGGGTGGTCTATGGTGATAGGTGGGATGGAAACCAAACAAGGTCTATGGTGATAGGTGGGATGGAAACCAAACAAGGTCTATGGTGATAGGTGGGATGGAAACCAAACAAGGGTGGTCTATGGTGATAGGTGGGATGGAAACCAAACAAGGGTGGTCTATGGTGATAGGTGGGATGGAAACCAAACAAGGTCTATGGTGATAGGTTGGATGGAAACCAAACAAGGTCTATGGTGATAGGTGGGATGGAAACCAAACAAGGTCTATGGTGATAGGTGGGATGGAAACCAAACAAGGTCTATTGTGATAGGTGGGATGGAAACCAAACAAGGGTGGTCTATGGTGATAGGTTGGATGGAAACCAAACAAGGGTGGTCTATGGTGATAGGTGGGATGGAAACCAAACAAGGGTGGTCTATGGTGATAGGTGGGATGGAAACCAAACAAGGGTGGTCTATTGTGATAGGTGGGATGGAAACCAAACAAGGGTGGTCTATTGTGATAGGTGGGATGGAAACCAAACAAGGGTGGTCTATTGTGATAGGTGGGATGGAAACCAAACAAGGGTGGTCTATTGTGATAGGTGGGATGGAAACCAAACAAGGGTGGTCTATGGTGATAGGTGGGATGGAAACCAAACAAGGGTGGTCTATGGTGATAGGTGGGATGGAAACCAAACAAGGGTGGTCTATGGTGATAGGTGGGATGGAAACCAAACAAGGGTGGTCTATGGTGATAGGTTGGATGGAAACTAAACAAGGTCTATGGTGATAGGTGGGATGGAAACCAAACAAGGTCTATGGTGATTGGTGGGATGGAAACTAAACAAGGTCTATTGTGATAGGTGGGATGGAAACTAAACAAGGTCTATGGTGATAGGTGGGATGGAAACCAAACAAGGTCTATGGTGATAGGTGGGATGGAAACTAAACAAGGGTGGTCTATGGTGATAGGTGGGATGGAAACTAAACAAGGTCTATGGTGATAGGTGGGATGGAAACTAAACAAGGTCTATGGTGATAGGTTGGATGGAAACCAAACAAGGTCTATGGTGATAGGTGGGATGGAAACTAAACAAGGTCTATGGTGATAGGTGGGATGGAAACCAAACAAGGTCTATGGTGATAGGTGGGATGGAAACTAAACAAGGGTGGTCTATGGTGATAGGTGGGATGGAAACTAAACAAGGTCTATGGTGATAGGTGGGATGGAAACTAAACAAGGTCTATGGTGATAGGTTGGATGGAAACCAAACAAGGTCTATGGTGATAGGTGGGATGGAAACCAAACAAGGTCTATGGTGATAGGTGGGATGGAAACCAAACAAGGTCTATGGTGATAGGTGGGATGGAAACTAAACAAGGGTGGTCTATGGTGATAGGTGGGATGGAAACTAAACAAGGTCTATGGTGATAGGTGGGATGGAAACTAAACAAGGGTGGTCTATGGTGATAGGTGGGATGGAAACTAAACAAGGTCTATGGTGATAGGTGGGATGGAAACTAAACAAGGTCTATGGTGATAGGTTGGATGGAAACCAAACAAGGTCTATGGTGATAGGTGGGATGGAAACCAAACAAGGTCTATGGTGATAGGTGGGATGGAAACTAAACAAGGTCTATGGTGATAGGTGGGATGGAAACCAAACAAGGTCTATGGTGATAGGTGGGATGGAAACTAAACAAGGTCTATGGTGATAGGTGGGATGGAAACTAAACAAGGTCTATGGTGATAGGTGGGATGGAAACTAAACAAGGTCTATGGTGATAGGTGGGATGGAAACTAAACAAGGTCTATGGTGATAGGTGGGATGGAAACCAAACAAGGTCTATGGTGATAGGTGGGATGGAAACCAAACAAGGGTGGTCTATTGTGATAGGTGGGATGGAAACTAAACAAGGTCTATGGTGATAGGTGGGATGGAAACTAAACAAGGTCTATGGTGATAGGTGGGATGGAAACTAAACAAGGTCTATGGTGATAGGTTGGATGGAAACCAAACAGGGGTGGTCTATGGTGATAGGTGGGATGGAAACCAAACAGGGGTGGTCTATGGTGATAGGTGGGATGGAAACCAAACAAGGTCTATGGTGATAGGTGGGATGGAAACTAAACAAGGGTGGTCTATTGTGATAGGTGGGATGGGCTGAGTGGCTGATTAAAGAGTTTGTTTGCTAATGTATTGTTGTTATATATTAAAGTGCCATGTAGGTCAAATGTATGTATATGTAGCAAAAAATATATTTGTCCTCCGAAGAGGTGGTGGAAGGGTAATTTTTTTTTATGATGATATAAAAACTAAACAGAAATACATTACGGAAATACACTACGGAACAGCACATCAGAAATCAGCTCAATCTAATTGAAGAATCCATAGAATCTAACCACTTCTGAGGAAATTGGAAAACTCTAAACACAACGAAGAGATGGCGATGTATGAGTAAACCACTTCTCCAATCTTTTTGCCTCTATAAAAAAGAACAAACCGCCAAAAAATATACATGATCAAATACAAATCTTAGAATCAACTATTAAAGACTACCAGAACACATTGGATTCTCATAATACAATGAATGAACTACAGGACAAAATACAAATCCTCCAACCCAAAAAGGCCTGTGGTGTTGATGGTATCCTCAATGAAATGATAAAATAATACAGACCACAAATTCCAATTGGCTATACTTAAACTCTTTAACATCATCCTCAGCTCTGGCATCTTCTCCAATATGTTGAACCAAGGACGGATCACCCCAATCCACATATTTGACCCCAGTAACTACCGTGGGATATGCGTCAACAGCAACCTTGGGAAAATACTCTGCATCATCATTAACAGCAGACTCCTACAGACTAGTTCATTTCCTCAGTGAAAACAATTTACTGATCAAATGTCAAATTGGCTTTTTACCAAATTACCGTACGACAGACCACGTATTCACCCTCCACACCCTAATTGATAAACAAACAAACCAAAACAAAGTCTTCTCATGCTTTGTTGATTTCAAAAAAGTGTTTGACTCAATTTGGCATGAGGGTCTGCTATACACATTGATGGAAAGTGGAGTTGTTTGAAAAACATACAACATTATAAAATCCATGTACACAAACAGCAAGTGTGATGTTAAAATTGGTAAGAAACACACATTTGTTTCCACAGGGCCTTGGGTTGAGACAGGGAAGCAGCTTAACCCCCACCTTCTTCAACATATATATCAACGAATTGGCGAGGGCACTAGAACAGTCTGCAGCACCCGGCCTCACCCTACTGGAATCTGAAGTCAAATGTCTACTGTTTGCTGATGATCTGGTGCTTCTGTCCCCAACCAAGGAGGGCCTACAGCAGCACCTAGATCTGTCCCCAACCCAGGAGGGCCTACAGCAGCACCTAGATCTTCTGCACAGATTCTGTCAGACCTGGGCCCTGACAGTAAATCTCAGTAGGACAAAATTAATGGTGTTCCAAAAAAGGTCCAGTCCCCAGGATAACAAATACAAATTCCATCTAGACACCGTTGCCCTACAGCACACAAAAAACTATACATACCTCGGCCTAAACATCAGTGCCACAGGTAACTTCCACAAAGTTGTGAATGAGCTGAGAGCCGAGGCAAGAAGGGCCTTCTATGCCATCAAAAGGAACATAAAATTCGACATACCAATTAGGATCTGGCTAAAAATACTTGAATCAGTTATAGAACCCATTGCCCTTTATGGTTGTGAGGTCTGGGGTCCGCTCACCAACCAAGAATTTACAAAATGGGACCAGATTGAGACTCTGCATGCAGAATTCTGCAAAAATATCCTCCGTGTACAACGTAAATCACCAAATAATGCATGCCGAGCAGAATCAGGCCGATACCCGCTAATGATCAAAATCCATAAAAGAGCCGTTAAATCTCCAACCACCTAAAAGGAAGCGATTCCCAAATCTTCCATAACAAAGCCATCACCTACAGCAAACTGGTCCTGGGGCTCTGTCCACAAACACAGACCCCACAGAGCACCAGGACAGCAACACAATTAGACCCAACCAACTCATGAGAAAACAAAAAGATAATTACTTGACACATTGGAAAGAATTAACAAAAAAATAGAGCAAACTAGAATGCTATTTGGCCCTGAACAGAGAGTACACAGTGGCAGAATACATGACCACTGTGACTGACCCAAACTTAAGGAAAGCTTTGACTATGTACAGACTCAGTGAGAATAGCCTTGCTATTGAGAAAGGCCGCTGTAGGCAGACCTGGCTCTCAAGAGAAGACAGGCTATGTGCACACTGCCCACAAAATGAGGTGGAAACTGAGCTGCACTTCCTAACCTCCTGCCAAATATATGACCATATTAGAGACACATATTTCCCATATTTACACAGATCCACAAAAATTCGGAAACAAATCCAATTTTGATAAACTCCCATGTCCATTTAAATGTTTATTTATTTTCCCGTTTATACTACAACTATTTGCACATTGTGAAAACGCTGTACATAGCCAATATATATTTTTTACGTTTTTGTGAGTGTAATGTTTACTGTTAATATTTGATTTTTTTTTCTCCATTGTTTATTTCCTGTCTGTTTCACTTGCTTTGTAATGTAAACATATGTTTCCCATGCCAATAAAGCCCTTTGAATATAAATGAATTCAGAGAGAGAGAGAGAGAGAGAGGGAGAGAGAGAGGAAGAGTGATTGAGAGAGAGCGAGATCAAGAGAGAGAGAGAAATGGGATGGTGGAATATTGGGAAACGGACTGAGAGATGACAGATTTGAGGGATTGAGGGAGAGAGAGAATCGATAAAAGTAAGAGTGAACAAAGAGAGAGAAAGATACATTTTTTTATTTATGATATTGAGCGGTTTAGTATTTGTCTTTATGTTAGGGGTGTGACGGATACATATGTGGAGAATGTTCTCCCCTACACACACACACACACACACACACACACACACACACACACACACACACACACACACACACACACACACACTACTTCCAATGAGAGTACGAATTGTAATGGTGGTGAACATCCATTACATCAGTGATGCCCATTCTTCAATAGCACTGCTGTCAATCAAATAACTATTGAAGTGTGTGTGTGTGTGTGTGTGTGTGTGTGTGTGTGTGTGTGTGTGTGTGTGTGTGTGTGTGTGTGTGTGTGTGTGTGTGTGTGTGTGTGTGTGTGTGTACTCTTGTTTTCCTTCATTATCAGGACCCCAATGTCCTAACATATTCACCTTAATATTCTCACAAACGTAGAAAAACTATTCCTTTTTAGTAAAAGTCAAAACCTTTTTTTTTCAGGCCCTGAATTTGTTCAAAAGCTTTTTTAGGTTTAAGAGGGTTTCTGTTTGTGCTGGTCTAAATCCTTGGGTTGGGCCTGTTGGAACTTTCTACTCTGTCTGCATATTGCAAGGCAGTCCGGTCTGGAGAGGGTGGGATAACATTGGGTGATTATTTGCCTGAGAGATCGAAGGAGGAGGTCGAGAGTTTAGAGTGGTCACTTGTGACGGTTCAATGAGAGGAAGATAAGGAATTGATTAAGTTCTGAGTGTAAACTATTAGAAAATATAATAATAATAATAATAAAATAAATAATAATAATATTATCGTAAATAATGACAAATTAAATGCTGCAAAAACAAGAGCTATGTTAAAGTGTTTAATATAAGAGAAAATACATCTAAAAAACAAGACTGGCCCACTAAATACCTGATTTATTGTGAACTTCCTCCCGGTGTTGGTGGCCCCTCTGGCTCTTCTAACTGGGCCCCCACCAACCCCTACAGGCCAAGACCATATGTTATTCTTTACCAATCAAGCCAAGTGGAGCCATGGTCTTACGTTTTTCCACCTGGATTCAGCCGCTCTTCTCTGGGTCCAGGAGGCTATCATCTCCAGACCGGGGGTGCAGAGGGAGGTTCTGGGGGTTGTGTTTGACCAGGTGTTTTTGACCAGGTGTGTTTGACCAGGTGTGTTTGACCAGGTGTGTTTGACCAGGTGTGTTTGACCAGGTGTGTTTGTAATGTGTTTGTGTTTGACCAGGTGTGTTTGACCAGGTGTGTTTGACCAGGTGTGTTTGACCAGGTGTGTTTGACCAGGTGTGTTTGACCAGGTGTGTTTGACCGGGTGTGTTTGACCGGGTGTGTTTGACCAGGTGTGTTTGACCGGGTGTGTTTGACCAGGTGTGTTTGACCAGGTGTGTTTGACCAGGTGTGTTTGACTGGGTGTGTTTGTAATGTGTTTGTGTTTGACCAGGCGTGTTTGACCAGGTTGATTGACCAGGCTGATTGAGGACCTTATTACTGATGAATGTGATGTTCTGGTGCCTCTTGGGTAATTCAGACAGCTGGTTGAGGACCGTATTACTGATGAATGTGATGTTCTGGTGCCTCTTGGGTAATTCAGACAGCTGGTTGAGGACCTTATTACTGATGAATGTGATGTTCTGGTGCCTCTTGGGTAATTCAGACAGCTGGTTGAGGACCTTATTACTGATGAATGTGATGTTCTGGTGCCTCTAGGGTCATTCAGACAGCTGGTCGAGGACCTTATTACTGATGAATGTGATGTTCTGGTGCCTCTTGGGTAATTCAGACAGCTGGTTGAGGACCTTATTACTGATGAATGTGATGTTCTGGTGCCTCTTGGGTAATTCAGACAGCTGGTTGAGGACCTTATTACTGATGAATGTGATGTTCTGGTGCCTCTTGGGTAATTCAGACAGCTGGTTGAGGACCTTATTACTGATGAATGTGATGTTCTGGTGCCTCTAGGGTCATTCAGACAGCTGGTCGAGGACCTTATTACTGATGAATGTGATGTTCTGGTGCCTCTTGGGTAATTCAGACAGCTGGTTGAGGACCTTATTACTGATGAATGTGATGTTCTGGTGCCTCTTGGGTAATTCAGACAGCTGGTTGAGGACCTTATTACTGATGAATGTGATGTTCTGGTGCCTCTTGGGTCATTCAGACAGCTGGTTGAGGACCGTATTACTGATGAATGTGATGTTCTGGTGCCTCTTGGGTCATTCAGACAGCTGGTTGAGGACCTTATTACTGATGAATGTGATGTTCTGGTGCCTCTTGGGTAATTCAGACAGCTGGTTGAGGACCTTATTACTGATGAATGTGATGTTCTGGTGCCTCTAGGGTCATTCAGACAGCTGGTTGAGGACCTTATTACTGATGAATGTGATGTTCTGGTGCCTCTTGGGTAATTCAGACAGCTGGTTGAGGACCTTATTACTGATGAATGTGATGTTCTGGTGCCTCTAGGGTCATTCAGACAGCTGGTTGATGACCTTATTACTGATGAATGTGATGTTCTGGTGCCTCTTGGGTAATTCAGACAGCTGGTTGAGGACCTTATTACTGATGAATGTGATGTTCTGGTGCCTCTTGGGTAATTCAGACAGCTGGTTGAGGACCTTATTACTGATGAATGTGATGTTCTGGTGCCTCTAGGGTCATTCAGACAGCTGGTTGATGAATGTTTGTGTTTTTCTTTCTGCCTGCATTTTGTATTTATATTTTGATTTGTGTTTATTCTGTAATTTCTGTAACTCAGGGCTCGTCTGTAAAATAGGCCTTGGTCTCAGTATGACTCCCTGATATAATAAAGGTTACATAAAAAAAACAGGAATTAGTTCTATTGTCAATTACCATGGAGACGGAGGTGAGAGTACGTGTGTGTGTGTGTGTGTGTGTGTGTGTGTGTGTGTGTGTGTGTGTGTGTGTGTGTGTGTGTGTGTGTTGCTGAGCAGACGGAGGCGGGAGCATGACAGGTTCACTGGCAAGCCGTGTCCTTGTTAGCCCTCACACACACACACACACACACACACACACACACACACACACACACACACACACACACACACACACACACACACACACACACACACACTTTCTTTTAACAACCCCCAAGCTGTCTACATGTCAAAAAAACGAACATTGATACAGAAGGTCATGAATTGTATAGTTTCCAGTACCGTGTGTGTGTGTGTGTGTGTGTGTGTGTGTGTGTGTGTGTGTGTGTGTGTGTGTGTGTGTGTGTGTGTGTGTGTGTGTGTGTGTGTGTGTGTGTGTGTGTGTGTGTGTGTGTGTGTGTGTGTGTGTGTGTGTGTGTGTGTGTTTCAACTAGTTCTCACAGTCTCAAGTCAGAATTAGATGTTCATGCATGTTTATTTTTAAGGTTAAGTTTAGGCAGGTCCAGGAATGGCTGAAGAATTGCTACATATACCTGGAGTTAACTCTGTAGATAGCACTACTGGGTGATCTGAAAAGTCATAGTCAATGGATCAATAATATAACAATATTTTTAGCAATTATGTTTATCTTTAATTTACAATCTGTACAAACTATGAGAATAGAAAGGTTCAGAATGTTTGTGAAACATCACAGCATAGTTATTTTTTTTATATATATATATAATTATAAATTAAATATAAATACTGTATATACTTAAAATAATAGGCGTCACTGTGTTGAGGATGAGCGTGGCTGATGTGTTGTTACCTAACTGGGGGCGGCCCGTCAGGAAGCCCAGGATCCAGTTGCAGAGGGATGTGTTTAGTCCCAATGTCCTTAGCTTAGTAATGAGCTTTGAGGGAACTATGGAGTTGAACACTGAGCTGTAGTCAATGAATAGCATTCTCAAATAGGTGTTGCTTTTGTCCAGGTGGGAAATTGCATAATCTGTGGATCTGTTGGGGCGGTATGAAAATTGGAGTGGGTCTAGGGTTTCTGGGATAATGGTGTTGATGTGAGCCATGACCAGCCATTCAAAGCATTTCATGGCTACAGACGTGAGTGCTACGCTTCTGTAATCATTTAGGCAGGTTACCTTAGTGTTCTTGGGCACAGGGACTATGGTGGTCTGCTTGAAACATGTTGGTACAGACAGGGAGAGGTTGAAAATGTCAGTGAAGACACTTTTTATTTAATTTTTTTTATTTCACCTTTATTTAACCAGGTAGGCCTGTTGAGAACAAGTTCTCATTTACAACTGCGACCTGGCCAAGATAAAGCAAAGCAGTGCGACACAAACAACAACACAGAGTTACACATGGAATAACATGGAATAAACAATAAACAAGCCAATGACACAGTAGAAAAAAATCAAGTCTATATACAGTGTGTGCAAAAGGCATGAGGAGGTAAGGCAATAAATAGGCCCATAGTAGCGAATAATTACAATTTAGCAGATTAACACTGGAGTGATAGATGAGCAGATGATGATGTGCAAGTAGAGATACTGGTGTGCAAAAGAGCAGAAAAGTAAATAAAAACAGTATGGGGGATGAGATAGGTAGATTGGGTGGGCTATTTACAGATGGGCTATGTACAGCTGCAGCGATCGGTTAGCTGCTCAGATAGCAGATGTTTAAAGTTGGTGAGGGAAATATAAGTCTCCAGCTTCAGCGATTTTTGCAATTCGTTCCAGTCACTGGCAGCAGAGAACTGGAAGGAAAGGCGGCCAAATGAGGTGTTGGCTTTGGGGATGATCAGTGAGATATACCTGCTGGAACGTGTGCTACGGGTGGATGTTGTTATCGTGACCAGTGAACTGAGATAAGGCGGAGCTTTACCTAGCATAGACTTATAGATGACCTGGAGCCAGTGGGTCTGGCGACGAATATGTAGCGAGGGCCAGCTGATTAGAGCATACAGGTCGCAGAGTTGGGTGGTAGGTGATTTGGTAACAAAACGGATGGCACTGTGATAGACTGCATCCAGTTTGCTGAGTAGAGTATTGGAAGCTATTTTGTAGATGACATCGCCGAAGTCGAGGATCGGTAGGATAGTCAGTTTTACGAGGGTAAGTTTGGCGACCTGAGTGAAGGAGGCTTTGTTGCGAAATAGAAAGCCAATTCTAGATTTAACTTTGGATTGGAGATGCTTAATGTGAGTCTGGAAGGAGAGTTTACAGTCTAACCAGACACCTAGGTATTTGTAGTTGTCCACATATTCTAGGTCAAAACCGTCTAGGGTGATGATGCCAGTCAGGCGGGCGGGTGCGGGCAGCGAACGGTTGAAATGCATGCATTTGGTTTTACTAGCATTTAAGAGCAGTTGGAGGCCACAGAAGGAGTGTTGTATGGCATTGAAGCTCGTTTGGACGTTAGTTAGCGCAGTGTCCAAAGAAGGGCCAGAAGTATACAGAATGGTGTCGTCTGCGTAGAGATGGATCAGGGAATCACCCGCAGCAAGAGTGACATCGTTGATATATACAGAGAAAAGAGTCGGCCAGAGAATTGAACCCTGTGATACCCCCATAGAGACTGCCAGAGGTCCGGACAACAGGCCCTCCGATTTTACCCACTGAACTCTTTTTGCAAAGTAGTTGGTGAACCAGGAGAGGCAGTCATTAGAGAAACCAAGGCTATTGAGTCTGCCGATAAAGATACGATAAGGATACGGTGATTGACAGAGTCGAAAGCCTTGGCCAGGTCGATGAAGACGGTTGGTCAGCACATGCTCTGAGTACACATCCTGGTAATCCATCTAGCCCTGTGGCCTTGTGAATGTTGACCTGTTTAAAGGTCTTACTCACATCGGCTGCGGAGAGCGTGATCACACAGTCGTCCGGAACAACTGATCCTCTCATGCATGTTTCAGTGTTGCTTGTTTTTGAAACGAGCATAGAAGTTATTTAGATCATCTAGTAGGCTCGTGTCACTGGGCAGCTCTCGGCTGTGCTTCCCTTTGTGGTCTGTAATGGTTTGCAAGCACCTGCCACCCCCGATGAGCCACATAAGACGTGCATCGGAGCTAGTCTAGTGCGATTCGATCTAGGTCCTGTATTGACGCTCTGCCTGTTTGATGGTTGGTGGGAGGGCATAGCGGAATTTCTTATAAGCTTCCGGGTTAGAGTCCCGCACCTTGAAAGCGGCAGCTCTACCCTTTAGCTCAGTGCGAATGTTGCCTGTCATCCATGGCTTCTGGTTGGGGTATGTACGTACAGTCCCTGTGGGGACGATGTCATCGGTGCACTTATTGATGAAGCCAGTGACATTTGTGGTGTACTCCTCAATGCCATCGGAAGAATCCCGGAACATATTCCAGTCCTGTAGTTTAACATCTGCTGTTGCCCCCTAGTGGCCGGTTTCCATGTCATCAGACGTGGATGGACGTCGAATACTGACTTGTATCAGGGCTGACCTGACTGGTTCTGTGTACATGCACTTTAGATCACTTCCACACATTGATTTATTGAGTCATTCTGCCCGTGTGTAATAATGATCTCATGATGCTATCCTTTGATTGGTCAATGGATTTCCTGGTGTGTGTGTGTTTCTGTGTGAGGTCACAGAAATCTGAGATACAGAGGTTACTTATTCTCTTCGCAGCCAGGTCACCTGTGATACAAGTCAGTATTCAACGCCCGTCCCTATCTGAGAACGTTGGGAGATGACGTGGAAACTAGCCACTAGGGGCAACAGTAATCACTGTTACCTTCAAATAGGTTTTGATTTTGCTGGACGGGCAGAAGCATCTGATCCTTAAGGTGGCAAGTTTGAGTCCAGCAATAGAAAGTTAATCTTGATCATTTAATTCTCTTATTAACCTCTAATTCCTCCCAAACCCGGATCCGGGAGCACCCCCATCAGTAAAAAAGCTGACTAGCATAGCCTAGCATAGCGTCACAAGTAAATACTAGCATCTAAATATCATTAGATCACAAGTCCAAGACACCAGATGAAAGATACACATCTTGTGAATCCAGCCATCATTTCTGATTTTTAAAATGTTTTACAGGGAAGACACAATATGTAAATCTATTAGCTAACCACGTTAGCAAAAGACACCACTTTTTTTACTCCACCATTTTTTTACTGCATCAGTAGCTATCACAAATTCGACCAAATATAGATATAAATAGCCACTAACCAAGAAACAACTTCATCAGATGACAGTCTGATAACATATTTATTGTATAGCATATGTTTTGTTAGAAAAATGTGCATATTTCAGGTATAAATCATAGTTTACCATTGCAGCCACCATCACAACTCTCACCAAAGCGACTAGAATAACTACAGAGAGCAACGTGAATTACCTAAATACTCATCATAAAACATTTCTGAAAAATACACAGCGTACAGCAAATGAAAGACAAACATCTTGTGAATCCAGCCAATATTTCAGATTTTTTAAGTGTTTTACAGCGAAAACACAATATAGCATTATATTAGCTTACCACAATAGCCAGAAACACAACACCATTTACCAGCAGCAAAGGTTAGCGATCGTAACAAGCAAGCAAAAGATATATAATTTTTGACTAACCTTCATAAACTTCTTCAGATGACAGTCCTGTAACATCATATTACACAATGCATATAGGGTTTGTTCAAAAATGTGCATATGTAGCGGCACAAATCGTGGTTATACAATGTGAGTAGTGGCCAAACTTCAAGCAATCTGTCCGGCGCCATCTTGGGGAGTGTCACGTTCCTGACCTGTTTTCTCTTGTTTTGTATGTGTTTATTGGTCAGGGCGTGAGTTTTGGGTGGGCAGTCTATGTTTTCTATTTCTATGTTGGGATTTTGTGTTCGGCCTGGTATGATTCTCAATCAGAGACAGGTGTCTATCGTTGTCCCTGATTGAGAATCATACTAAGGCAGCCTGGGTTTCACTTGTGTTTTGTGGGTGTTTGTTCCTGTGTCAGCGTTTGGGCCACACAGGACTGTTTCGGGTTTGTCACGTTTGTTGTTTTGTATGTTGAAGTGTTTTGTTGTTTTGTCATTAAATAATGAACACTTATCCCTCCGCATCTTGGTCCGATCCATGCTCCTCCTCGTCCGAGGAGGAGAACGACATTGACAGCCGTTACAGAAACACCCACCAAACCAGGATCAAGCGGAGTGGAGAAGGAAGGCAGGAACAACAGCAATGGGGAAAAGAGGAATGGACTTGGGAGGAGATCCTAGACGGTAAAGGGCCCTGGGCAGAGCCAGTGGAGTGTCGCCGCCCCAAAGCGGAGCTGGAGGCAGCGAAAGCGGAGAGGAGGTTGTATGAGGCTAAAGCAAGGCAGAGCGGCTGGAGGCCCGAGAGGCTCACCCAAAAATTTCTTGGGGGGGGGGCTAAAGGGGAGTGTGGCGAAGCCGGGTTGGTTACCTGAGCCAACTCCCCGGGCTTACCGTGGAGTGAGAGGGCGTCGTACTGGTCAGACACCGTGTTATGCGGTAAAGCGCACGGTGTCCCCAGTACGCGTGCTTAGCCCAGTGCGGGCTATTCCACCTTGCCGCACTGGGAGGGCTAGGTTGGGCATCGAGCCGGATGTCATGAAGCCGGCCCAACGTATCTGGCCTCCAGTACGTCTCCTCGGGCCGGCGTACATGGCACCAGCCTTACAGGTGGTGTCCCCGGTTCGCCTGCATAGCCCAGTGCGGGCTATTCCACCTCGCCGCACTGGCAGGGCTATGGGGACCATTCAACCTGGTAAGGTTGGGGAGGCTCGGTGCTCAAGAGCGCGTGTCCTCCTTCACGGTCCGGTAGATCTGGCGCCACCTTCCCACCCCAGCCCAGTACCATCAGTGCCGACACCACGCACCAGGCTTCCAGTGCGTTTCCAGAGCCCTGTTCCTCCTCCACGCACTCTCCCTGTGGTGCGTGTCTCCAGCCCAGTGCCTCCAGTTCCGGCACCACGCACCAGGCCTACTGTGCGCCTCAGCAGGTCAGAGTCGGCCGTCTGCCCAACGCCGCCTGCGCTGCTTGCCTGCTCAGCGCTGCCCGAACTGTCTGCCTTCCCAGCGCTGTCTGAACTGCCTGCCTGCCCAGCGTGGTCTGAACTGTCTGCCTGCCCAGCGCTGCCCGTCTGTCCCGAGCCTTCAGAGCCGTCCAGCCAGGACCAGCCAGAGCCGTCCAGCCAGGACCAGCCAGAGCCGTCCAGCCAGGACCAGCCAGAGCCGTCCAGCCAGGACCAGCCAGAGCCGTCCAGCCAGGACCAGCCAGAGCCGTCCAGCCAGGACCAGCCAGAGCCGTCCAGCCAGGAGCTGCCAGCCAGTCAGGAGCTGCCGGAGCCAGCCAGCCAGGATCCGCCAGAGCCTTCCGCCAGCCAGGATCCACCAGAGCCTTCCGCCAGCCAGGATCCGCCAGAGCCTTCCGCCAGCCAGGATCCGCCAGAGCCTTCCGCCAGCCAGGATCCGCCAGAGCCTTCCGCCAGCCAGGATCCGCCAGAGCCAGCCGCCAGCCAGGATCCGCCAGAGCCAGCCGCCAGCCAGGATCCGCCAGAGCCAGCCGCCAGCCAGGATCCGCCAGAGCCAGCCGCCAGCCAGGATCCGCCAGAGCCAGCCGCCAGCCAGGATCCGCCAGAGCCAGCCGCCAGCCAGGATCCGCCAGAGCCAGCCAGCCAGGACCTGCCAGAGCCGTCCAGCCAGGACCTGCCAGAGTCCCTCAGCCAGGACCTGCCAGAGTCCCTCAGACAGGACCTGCCAGAGTCCCTCAGCCAGGACCTGCCAGAGTCCCTCAGCCAGGACCTGCCAGAGTCCCTCAGCCAGGACCTGCCAGAGTCCCTCAGCCAGGACCTGCCAGAGTCCCTCAGCCAGGACCTGCCAGAGTCCCTCAGCCAGGACCTGCCAGAGTCCCTCAGCCAGGACCTGCCAGAGTCCCTCAGCCCGGAGCTGCCGTCCCTCAGCCCGGAGCTGCCGTCCCTCAGCCCGGAGCTGCCGCCCCTTATCCCGGAGCTGCCGCCCCTTATCCCGGTGCTGCCCCTTATCCCGATGCTGCCCCTTCATTTAGGTGGGTTTAGTTGGAGGGTGGTCATTGGGAGGGGGATACGGAAGCGGGGAGTGACTATGGTGGGGTGGGGACCTCGCCCAGAGCCTGAGCCACCACCGTGGTCAGATGCCCACCCAGACCCTCCCCTAGACTTTGTGCTGGTGCGCCCGGAGTTCGCACCTTAAGGGGGGGGTTATGTCACGTTCCTGACCTGTTTTCTCTTGTTTTGTATGTGTTTATTGGTCAGGGCGTGAGTTTTGGGTGGGCAGTCTATGTTTTCTATTTCTATGTTGGGATTTTGTGTTCGGCCTGGTATGATTCTCAATCAGAGACAGGTGTCTATCGTTGTCCCTGATTGAGAATCATACTAAGGCAGCCTGGGTTTCACTTGTGTTTTGTGGGTGTTTGTTCCTGTGTCAGCGTTTGGGCCACACAGGACTGTTTCGGGTTTGTCACGTTTGTTGTTTTGTATGTTGAAGTGTTTTGTTGTTTTGTCATTAAATAATGAACACTTATCCCTCCGCATCTTGGTCCGATCCATGCTCCTCCTCGTCCGAGGAGGAGAACGACATTGACAGCCGTTACAGGGAGGCACCTAATCTAATCGATAACTATTCATAAACTTGACTAAAAAATACAGGTTGGACGGCAAATGAAAGATACATTAGTTCTTAACCTCTAATTCCTCCCAAACCCGGATCCGGGAGCACCCCCATCAGTAAAAAAGCTGACTAGCATAGCCTAGCATAGCGTCACAAGTAAATACTAGCATCTAAATATCATTAAATCACAAGTCCAAGACACCAGATGAAAGATACACATCTTGTGAATCCAGCCATCATTTCTGATTTTTAAAATGTTTTACAGGGAAGACACAATATGTAAATCTATTAGCTAACCACGTTAGCAAAAGACACCACTTTTCTTACTCCACCATTTTTTTACTCCATCAGTAGCTATCACAAATTCGGCCAAATAAAGATATAAATAGCCACTAACCAAGAAACAACCTCATCAGATGACAGTCTGATAACATATTTATTGTATAGCATATGTTTTGTTAGAAAAATGTGCATATTTCAGGTATAAATCATAGTTTACCATTGCAGCCACCATCACAACTCTCACCAAAGCGACTAGAATAACTACAGAGAGCAACGTGTATTACCTAATTACTCATCATAAAACATTTCTTAAAAATACACAGCGTACAGCAAATGAAAGACACAGATCTTGTGAATCCAGACAATATTTCAGATTTTCTAAGTGTTTTACAGCGAAAACACAATATAGCGTTATATTAGCTTACCACAATAGCAAACATCACAACAGCATTGATTCAAGCTAAAAATAGCGATAACGTATAAACCACCAAAATATATTAATTTTTTCACTAACCTTCTCAGAATTCTTCAGATGACAGTCCTATAACATCATATTACACAATGCATATAGAGTTTGTTCGAAAATGTGCATATTTAGCGGCACAAATCGTGGTTATACAATGTGATTAGTGGCCAAAACTTCAAGCAATCTGTCCGGCGCCATCTTGGAGAGGCACCTAATCTAATCGAAAACTATTCATAAACTAAACTAAAAAATACAGATTGGACAGCAAATGAAAGATAAATTAGTTCTTAATGCAATCGCTATGTTAGATTTTTAAAATTAACGTTACTGCGCAATACAGCGTGCGCTAAAGCGAGACCGCACCATAATTCATGGCGGAATTATTATTTGACATTTGTCAACATAAGTACGAATTAACAGCATAAAGACTGCTTACTATTAGCTGAGCTTCCATCAGAATCTTGGGCAAGGTGTCCTTTCTCCAGAACAATCGTCTTTTGGTTGAAAGATGTCCTCTTGTCCGGTCGAAATAGCCGCTAACGTTAGCCACCCACTGGAGAGGTGTCCAACTCGTGAAAGCGCATCACAAAGAAATCCAGGAAAATCGCAATAAACTGATATAAACTGCTATAAATCGGTTTAAATTAACTACCTTATGATGTCTTTAACAACTATAACGAATAAAAACATGACCGGAGATACAGAACTGCTAAAACGAAAGCTTTGCAGGAGGCCATTGTGATGACCCTGATGCGCCAGGCGCACCGTTGAAAAGAACGGTACTTCCGTTCCACGGTCTTATATAGGGCCCCAGATTGCGCAATCCACTCCATTCAAATTCTCCCCGCTTACTGACATCTAGAGGAAGGCGTATGCAGTGCATGTAGCCCGATGGCTTACATGGGGACTTATAAACTGACCTCAGAACAGGGACCTCGATTTCTGAAATCTCACTCCCTGACAGGAAGTGTGCTGCAGAATGAGTTCTGTTTCACTCAGATAAATAATTCAAACGGTTTTAGAAACTAGAGAGTGTTTTCTATCCAATAGTAATAATAATATGCATATTGTACGAGCAAGAATTGAGTACGAGGCAGTTTAATTTGGGAACGAATTTTTACAAAGTCGAAATGGCGCCCCCCTATTGACAAGAAGTTTTAACCAGTGACTTACGGTAGTGAGTGTATACATTTTCATACTGGTGCCCCGTTGGAATCAAACCCACAACCCTGGCAATGCAAGCACTATGCTCTACCCACTGAGCTACAAAGGACCTTAATTAAATACCTTAAAAAATTCATAGGTAATGCCTAAACTTAAACACTTTGAAATTTGACTTTTGAGAAACATGGATGAACGTGTCCTTGTTCTGAATCCATCTCTCTGTCTCTCTCTCTCTGTCTCTCTCTCTCTCTCTCTCTGTCTCTCTCTCTCTCTCTCTCTGTCTCTCTCTCTGTCTCTCTCTCTGTCTCTCTCTCCCCTCTCTCTCTCTCTCTCTCTCTCTTTCTCTCTCTCTCTCTCTCTCTCTATCTCTGTCTCTCTCTCTCTCTCTTTCTCTCTCTCTGTCTCTCTCTCTCTCTCTCTCTATCTCTGTCTCTCTCTCTCTCTCTCTCTCTCTCTCTCTCTCTCTCTCTCTCTCTCTCTCTCTCTCTCTCTCTCTCTCTCTCTCTCTCTCTCTCTCTCTCTCTCTCTCTCTCTCTCTCAATTCAATTCAATTCAAGGGGCTTTATTGGCATGGGAAACATGTGTTAACATTGCCAAAGCAAGTGAGGTAGATATTATACAAAAGTGAAATAAACAATACAAATTAACAGTAAACATTACACATACAGAAGTTTCAAAACAATAAAGACATTACAAATGTTATATTATATATATATAGTGTTGTAACAATGTACAAATGGTTAAAGCACACAAGTTAAAATAAATAAGCATAAATATGGGTTGTATTTACAATGGTGTTTGTTCTTCACTGGTTGCCCTTTTCTTGTGGCAACAGGTCACAAATCTTGCTGCTGTGATGGCACACTGTGGAATTTCTCCCAGTAGATATGGGAGTTTATCAAAATTGGATTTGTTTTCAAATTCTTTGTGGATCTGTGTAATCTGAGGGAAATATGTCTCTCTAATATGGTCATACATTGGGCAGGAGGTTAGGAAGTGCAGCTCAGTTTCCACCTCATTTTGTGGGCAGTGTGCACATAGCCTGTCTTCTCTTGAGAGCCATGTCTGCCTACGGCGGCCTTTCTCAATAGCAAGGCTATGCTCACTGAGTCTGTACATAGTCAAAGCTTTCCTTAAGTTTGGGTCAGTCACAGTGGTCAGGTATTCTGCCACTGTGTACTCTCTGTTTAGGGCCAAATAGCATTCTAGTTTGCTCTGTTTTTTTGTTAATTCTTTCCAATGTGTCAAGTAATTATCTTTTTGTTTTCTCATGATTTGGTTGGGTCTAATTGTGCTGTTGTCCTGGGGCTCTGTGGGGTGTGTTTGTGTTTGTGAACAGAGCCCTAGGACCAGCTTGCTTAGGGGACTCTTCTCCAGGTTCATCTCTCTGTAGGTGATGGCTTTGTTATGGAAGGTTTGGGAATCGCTTCCTTTTAGGTGGTTGTAGAATTTAACGGCTCTTTTCTGGATTTTGATAATTAGTGGGTATCGGCCTAATTCTGCTCTGCATGCATTATTTGGTGTTCTACGTTGTACACGGAGGATATTTTTGCAGAATTCTGCATGCAGAGTCTCAATTTGGTGTTTGTCCCATTTTGTGAAATCTTGGTTGGTGAGCGGACCCCAGACCTCACAACCATAAAGGGCAATGGGCTCTATGACTGATTCAAGTATTTTTAGCCAGATCCTAATTGGTATGTTGAAATTTATGTTCCTTTTGATGGCATAGAAGGCCCTTCTTGCCTTGTCTCTCAGATCGTTCACAGCTTTGTGGAAGTTACCTGTGGTGCTGATGTTTAGGCCGAGGTATGTATAGTTTTTTGTGTGCTCTAGGGCAACGGTGTCTAGATGGAATTTGTGGTCCTGGTGACTGGACCTTTTTTGGAACACCATTATTTTGGTCTTACTGAGATTTACTGTCAGGGCCCAGGTCTGACAGAATCTGTGCAGAAGATCTAGGTGCTGCTGTAGGCCCTCCTTGGTTGGTGACAGAAGCACCAGATCATCAGCAAACAGTAGACATTTGACTTCGGATTCTAGTAGGGTGAGACCGGGTGCTGCAGACTGTTCTAGTGCCCGCGCCAATTCGTTGATATATATGTTGAAGAGGGTGGGGCTTAAGCTGCATCTCTGTCTCACCCCACGACCCTGTGTGAAGAAATGTGTGTGTTTTTTGCCAATTTTAACCGCACACTTGTTGTTTGTGTACATGGATTTTATAATGTCGTATGTTTTACCCCCAACACCACTTTCCATCAATTTGTATAGCAGACCCTCATGCCAAATTGAGTCGAAGGCTTTTTTGAAATCAACAAAGCATGAGAAGACTTTGCCTTTGTTTTGGTTTGTTTGGTTGTCAATTAGGGTGTGTAGGGTGAATACATGGTCTGTTGTACGGTAATTTGGTAAAAAGCCAATTTGACATTTGCTCAGTACATTGTTTTCATTGAGGAAATTTACGAGTCTGCTGTTAATGATAATGCAGAGGATTTTCCCAAGGTTACTGTTGACGCATATTCCACGGTAGTTATTGGGGTCAAATTTGTCTCCACTTTTGTGGATTGGGGTGATCAGTCCTTGGTTCCAAATATTGGGGAAGATCTCTCTCTCTCCGTCTCTCTCCGTCTCTCTCTCTCTCTCTCTCTCTCTCTCTCTCTCTCTCTCTCTCTCTCTCTCTCTCTCTCTCTCTCTCTCTCTCTCTCTCTCTCTCTCAATTCAATTCAATTCAATTCAATTTGCTTTATTGGCATGACGTAACAGTGTACATATTGCCAAACGCTTATTTACAATATAAAAATGAGAATCAAATGAGAATCTCTCTCTCTCTCTATATCCATCTCTCTCTCTCTCTCTCTCTCTCTCTCTCTCTCTCTCTCTCTCTCGCTCTCTCTCTCTCTCTCTCTCTCTCTCTCTCTCTCTCTCTCTCTCTCTCTCTCTCTCTCTATCCATCCATCCATCCATCCATCCATCCATCCATCCATCCATCCATCCATCCATCCATCCATCCATCCATCCATCCATCCATCCATCCATCCATCCATCCATCCATCCATCCATCCATCCATCCATCCATCCATCTCTCTCTCTCTCTCTCTCTCTCTCTCTCTCTCTCTCTCTCTCTCTCTCTCTCTCTCTCTCTCTCTCTCTCTCTCTCTCTCTCTCTCTCTCTCTCTATATCCATCTATCTCTCTCTCTGTCTCTCTATATCCATCCATCTCTTTCTCTCTCTCTCTCTCTCTCTCTCTTTCTCTCTATATCCATCCATCTCTATCTCTCTCTCTCTCTCTCTCTCTCTTTCTCTCCATATCTCTCTTTCTCTCTCTATATATATCCATCTTTCTCTCTCCATCTCTCTCTCTCTCTCGCTCTCTCCATTTCTCTCTCTCCATATCATCTATCTCTCCCCATATCCATCTCTGTCTCTCCATCTCTCTATCTCTCTCTCTCTCTCTTTCTCTCTAACTTGTCCAGTCAGCTGTGTAATGACAATAGCCTTGTCAGGGCAGAGGACATGAATGAATAATGGAGGGAAGCAGAGATTCTCCCTGTTAACAAATCAAAATTCAAAATCGTGCCAAAATGTCTGTAGTAAGTAAGCAAGAGATGGAGGGATAAATATGACCGAATAGAGAAGGAGAATGAATTGAGTGAGAAATGGAATGAGTTTCTTTAGGTTGTTTTTCTGTTTCTGTTGTTTTTCTTGTTTTTCTGTTTCTCTTTCTCTCCTCTCTCCGTTCTCCTCTCTCCTCTCTCTCTTTCTTCCTCTCTCTCTCTCAATTCAATTCAGTTCAATTTAAGGGCTTTATTGGCATTGGAAACATATGTTTACATTGCCAAAGCAAGTGAAGCATACAAATGAACAGTAAACATTACACTCACAAAAGTTCCAAAAGAATAAAGACATTTCATATGTAATTTTATGTGCAAATAGTTAAAGTACAAAGGGAAGATAAGTAAACATAAATATGGGTTGTATTTACAATTCTCTCTCTCTTCTGTCTGTCCATTTCTCTCCTCTATCTGTCTACTGTTGGTTGCCCTTTTCTTGATGCAACAGGCCACAAATCTTGCTGCTGTGATGGCACACTGTGGTATTTCACCCTGTAGATATGGGAGTTTATCAAAATTGGATTTGTTTTCAAATTATTTGTGGGTCTGTGTAATCTGAGGGAAATATGTGTCTCTAATATGGTCACACATTTGAAGTACAGCTCAGTTTCGACCTCATTTTATGAGAAGTGTGCACATAGCCTGTCTTCTCTTGAGAACCAGGTGTGCCTACGGCGGCCTCTCTCAATAGCAAGGCTGTGCTCACTGATGGGGCTGTTTACGGTGACCCTATTACCGTCACACCGGCGGTTACGAGTCATGACGGCAGTCAAATTCCACATGAGCGTTTAGTTACGGTAATTAGGCTTCTCAAAGCTCTTAGCCTCCTCAGCACTCTATTGTCCCTTTAATTCTTCATTTTTTAATTTTAAATTTATTTTACCTTTATTAAGGTGCATATATTACATGGATTTTCCCCCTGCCCATGTTTCGAGACAGGTGCATGATGGTCCATTCCAAATCAAAACAAATAGCATACATATATTATTTGGTATATGTGAAGATAAGACTAAATCAGGAAACGTGCGTTTTTTTCAGTGTGGCCCGTTGTCCAGCCCTTGGTCTACTGATCTTCACGGATGGTTGTCGGCATGGTTGTATGCTCTGCAAAAAAAAATGGCGGCAAGCTTCACACTCCAGCCAATGCTTGGCATTGCTCATTGTGATCTTAGGCTAGTGTGCAGCTGCTCGGCCATGGAAAACCCATTTCATGAATCTCCTGACCAACAGTTCTTGTGCTGACGTTGCTTCCAGACTCAGTTTGGAACTCGGCAGTGAGTGTTGTAACCCGAGAACATAAGAGTTTTACACGTTACACACTTTCTGTGAGCTTGTGTGTCCTACCACTTCGCGGCTGAGTTGTTGTTGCTCCTAGACGTTTCCTCTTCACAATAACAGCACTTACAGTTGACCGGGGGCAGCTCTAGCAGGGCAGAAATATGACGAACAGACTTTTTGGAAAGGTGACGTGTATCTGTTTTTTTTTTTGCATCTCAATCCTCACACTGTTCTCCGTTTTTCTCTACGACTCCCACAAGCGTCTCGGGACTTGTTTGAAGTCGGTACAGCCGATCTGCCAACTTCTGTCTGTAGTGTCCGAACAGTTTGGGCTACACATTAATATGACCCCTCTGTGGAAAGGCGGGACTCTCACGAACACGTACATGTTGGTTGTTCTGCTTTAAGATGCCCACAGGCCTCACAAGACTCCGGTACCAGTTGAAAAAAAATGTATGGAAGTATGTATGGAGACTGTTACTGTCACGCCCTGGCCTTAGTTATCTTTGTTTTCTGTATTATTTTTAGTTAGGTCAGGGTGTGACATGGGGGATGTTTGTGTGTATTTGTCTCGTCTTGGGTGGTTGTATTGTATAGGGGGTTTTGTAGAGTGTATGGGGTTGTGTTCAGTGATGGTGTTTAGGAAAGTCTATGGTTGCCTGGTTTGGTTCTCAATCAGAGACAGCTGTTTATTGTTGTCTCTTCTGTTGTATCTCCACTCACTACTTGTATAATCTGTCTGTATCCACTCACTACTTGTATAATCTGTATCTCCACTCACTACTTGTATAATCTGTCTGTATCTCCACTCACTACTTGTATAATCTGTATCTCCACTCACTACTTGTATAATCTGTCTGTATCTCCACTCACTACTTGTATAATCTGTCTGTATCTCCACTCACTACTTGTATAATCTGTATCTCCACTCACTACTTGTATAATCTGTCTGTATCTCCACTCACTACTTGTATAATCTGTCTGTATCTCCACTCACTACTTGTATAATCTGTCTGTATCTCCACTCACTACTTGTATAATCTGTTTGTATGTGTTATTGGTCTTGGCTAGCTTAATGTTCCCGGTTGGTAGCTAGCTAGTACTCTCTCACATGGCTGCTAGCATCATCATTAAAAGAGCCATGAGGGTTAAACCTACAATATGTTTTTGTAAGTGGTGAGAACTCAGGAGACGTTGAAAAGTCCTCTTTAGACATGTTGTACTTTTCTTAAACGTAGTTTTGTAATTAACTTAAACAAGTAGACAAGAAAAATGTGTTTGAAAAAAGTTGGTTACTTGAATCAGCTACAGTTGAAATCGGAAGTTTACATACACTTAGGTTGGAGTCATTAAAACTCGTTTTTTCAACCTCTCCTCAGATGTCTTGTTAACAAAGTTTAGTTTTGGCAAGTCGGTTAGGACATCTACTTTGTGCATGACACAAGTAAAGTAACTGTCACGATCGTCTTGAGGTGAAAGAGTGGACCAAGGCGCAGCGTGATAATTATACATCTTCTTTAATAAAATGAAGACGAAACAAATACTTATACAAACTAACAAAACAACAAACTGACGAACGTGAAGCTATACAGACTAAGTGCTACATGCAACATAGACATAGACAATTACCCACAACAGCCTAATGCCTATGGGCTGCCTTAAATATGGCTCCCAATCAGAGACAACAATAAACAGCTGTCTCTGATTGAGAACCAAACCAGGCAACCATAGACTTTCCTAAACACCATCCTGAACACACCCATACACTCTACAAAACCCCCTATACAATACAACCACCCAAGACGAGACAAATACACACAAACATCCCCCATGTCACAACCTAACTAAAAATAATACAGAAAACAAAGTAACTAAGGCCAGGGCGTGACAGTACCCCCCTCCAAGTGCGGACTCCGGCCGCAAAACCTGACACAGAAGGGAGGGTCCGGGTGGGCCTTCCTACGGCGGCGGCTCGGGTCGGGACGTGGCCCCCACTCCACCATAGTCAATACCCGCTTTGGTGGCTCTGGCAGATCCTGGCTTACTGGCGCTCTGGCAGATCCTGGCTGACTGGCGGCTCTGGCAGATCCTGGCTGACTGGCGGCTCTGGCAGATCCTGGCTGACTGGCGGCTCTGGCAGATCCTGGCTGACTGGCGGCTCTGGCAGATCCTGGCTACTGCGGCTCTGGCAATCCTGGCTGACTGGCGCTCTGGCTGGTCATGGCTGGCTGACGGCTCTGGCTGGTCATGGCTGGCTGATGGCTCTGGCTGGTCATGGCTGGCTGACGGCTCTGGTGGTCATGGCTGGCTACGGCTCTGGCTGGTCATGGCTGGCTGACGGCTCTGGCTGGTCATGGCTGGCTGGCGGCTCTGGCTGGTCCTGTCCGGCGTGCGCTCTGGCTGCCTTCTGGCGGGCGCTCTGGCTGCTCCTGTCTGGCGGGCGGCTCTGGCTGCTCCTGTCTGGCGGCGGCTCTGGCTCTCCTGTCTGGCGGGCGGCTCTGGCTGCTCCTGCCTGGCGGGGCGGCTCTGGCTGCTCCTGTCTGGCGGGCGGCTCTGGCTGCTCCTGTCTGGCGGACGGCTCTAGCGGCTCCTGACTGACGGACGGCTATAGCGGCTCCTGACTGACGGACGGCTCTAGTGGCTCAGGACAGACGGGCGGCTTTGAAGGCTCAGGACAGACGGGCGGCTTTGAAGGCTCAGGACAGACAGGCAGTTCAGGCGGCTCTGGGCAGACGGGCAGCGCAGGCGACGCTGGGCAGGCAGGCAGCTCAGATAGCGCTGGGCAGACGGCAGACTCTGGCCGGCTGAGGCGCACAGTAGGCCTGGTGCGTGGTACCGGAACTGGAGGTACCGGGCTAAGGACACACACCTCAAGGCTAGTGCGGGGAGCAGCAACAGGGCGCACAGGACTCTGGAGACGCACAGGAGGCTTGGTGCGTGGTGCCGGAACTGGTGGTACTGGGCTGGAGACACGTACCACAGGACGAGTGCGTGGAGGAGGAACAGGGCTCTGGAGACACACTGGAAGCCTGGTGCGTGGTGTTGGCACTGGTGGTACTGGGCTGGGGCGGGGAGGTGGCGCCGGATATACCGGACCGTGCAGGCGTACTGGCTCCCTTGAGCACCGAGCCTGCCCAACCTTACCTGGTTGAATACTCCCCGTAGCCCGACCAATGCGGGGAGGTGGAATAACCCGCACTGGGCTGTGTTGGCGAACCGGGGACACCATGCGTAAGGCTGGTGCCATGTACACCAGCCCGAGGAGACGCACTGGAGACCAGATGCGTTGAGCCGGCTTCATGGCACCTGGCTCAATGCCCAATCTAGCCCGGCCGATACGAGGAGCTGGTATGTACCGCATCGGGCTATGCACCCGTGCAGGAGACACCGTGCGCTCTACCGCATAACACGGTGTCTGCCCGTACTCTCGCACTCCACGGTAAGCACAGGGAGTTGGCGCAGGTCTCCTACCTGACTTCGCCACACTCTGTTGTAGCCCCCCCCCCCCCAATACATTTTTGGGTTTGACTCGCGGGCTTCCAGCCTCGCTTCCGTGCTGCCTCCTCATATCGCCTCCTCTCGGCTTTAGCTGCCTCCAGCTCTTCACGAGGGAGGCGATATTCTCCCGGTTGTGCTCAAGGTCCCTTACCTTCCAGTATCTCCTCCCAAGTCCAAGAATCCTGTATGCGCTGCTCCTGCTGCTGCTTATCACGCTGCTTGGTCCTGGTATGGTGGGTAATTCTGTCACGATCGTCTTGAGGTGAAAGAGTGGACCAAGGCACAGCGTGATAATTATACATCTTCTTTAATAAAATGAAGACGAAACAAATACTTATACAAACTAACAAAACAACAAACTGACGAACGTGAAGCTATACAGACTAAGTGCTAACATGCAACATAGACAATTACCCACAACAGCCTAATGCCTATGGCTGCCTTAAATATGGCTCCCAATCAGAGACAA